>NW_022885436.1:0-16151 GCF_011952205.1 Bombus bifarius
AATAATAAATTATTAGGGAAAATAAGAAAGGTTAATAAACACAGGAATAGGTTAGAAATTAATCAAGATAGACTAACTAAATATTAACAACATGACTGAACTCGGTGCAAAAGAATAAAGTTACGCTACACAAAATATCTGGTAACACAATACACAAAAAACATTAACTAAATTAAACAAGACATATATAAATGCAAGTCACGTATAATCAAAACAATGACTATCGAAATTCGATAACAATACAATCCATGCTATCACATTAAGGTAGCACACGGTATTGACACACACAATCTCATGAAACACAAAACAATATTACAGAACACTACCAAATAAAATTATATTGATTAACAATTAATTAGCTATTTCAACAACACGTTACTGTTGACATTAAGCCAAAGCCATACCAAAGAGACACGCGAGCGACCATGTTGAAAAATTCGTCGCGCGCACATACAAATAACAGCCAATGCAATGTAATACAGCATCATAATAGCAATGTTAGGTACTAATAAAAAAAAAACACACAAGAAAAAGGGGGAGAGAGTTAAGGAAAATATATATAATAAATAACAACTAACATAATTATAACATATTATATATATTATATTATATACAGAGATACAGTATTCATACAAAGAACAGGTCCGAATGAAACATATATATATAAAAAAAAATATAATATATATATATTAACTATTTTTGTATGTGTGTACAGAACTGATGGCGAATTCATCAACCATTCTCTGAACGACGGATGGAAGAACATGTAGGTGTTGTCCAGACGTTTCACGAGGAATCCAGAGAGCATTTCGAATCTCTGCAGAAAATCCTCCCATGCACTATCGTTTACAATAATCTGACTCATCTCGAAAGAAATTTTTTTTTTTTTTTTTAGTTCTAGGAATAGCAATCCGCACCGTAGAACTGTAAAGCACCTGTACGCCATTCACGAAACCAAATACTTTTGCTATCCACCTGTAAACAAACAACATTTATAACTATACATATAATTTTCACTTATGTTTAACCAATATATATACACACATGTTGTAAAGTAGGCAATATTTGTAACAATCATGTCCATTGATAATGCAAGTGACTCATAAAAATAAGCCGTCATATTTACCATTGCACGCACATATATATATGTCGGGTTTACATTAGAATTAGGGTTAGGGGCGTGAAACGAATCTTCGTTTGGGTTACACGTTGTCGTTATGCAATGGAGAAGACATTGACTAGTGCAAATACGATTATTATAGAACCGGACAAGTATCCGCGGTAGTTAGGTGCTCGAGAAACTAATGACAATGATCCTAGGTTCAATAACGAATCCGCGGTCGACGGGATGATAGATGAACGTACTCACAAAATCTAAGTCGGACGCGTAATATTCACTGGTCGTAAAGAGTTACTCCTTTCATCAATGAGATCGCGAGAAAGAATGTCTTTCCCGTCCCGATCATGCCACAGAGGAAAACTATAATGGGGTGTGTCTAAGGACACGAGATCATCGGATTCGTCGAGAAAAGCCTTCGTTCAGAAAGTAAGGGAAATTGGCGTTGCTAATTGGTCAATCTCCATATCGGTGGTTAGAAAAAGATGCTAGCCGCCCTCGAGGGAAAGTTGCTAGTGGAAGACGCCGCTCGTTGAAAAATATGTCTCCCCTATCTTCCCGTAGTTGGGACAAAGACTGTTTGTCTGTTTGAAGGACTTTAGTTAACTAAACCTTAAGATTTATAACGGGCCCTCGAGCTAGCCGAACATGTACTGCGGAGACGCATCGACATCTGGCAATCATCTTACTCGAAGAATAGGGTCTGCGTGTGGCGAGCCACAGGACAGAAACCGTTGGAATGTTTACTGTCGCGTGTCGCCACGAATATTTCTTTTAAGGAGAGCTATAGAATTACTCCATACCTTTGTTAGACAAAGCGTTCATCCCGTGACCGCGGCTACGTTCGGCGACTGACTGTCGCCTCGAGCCCAAGCTCATTATCACGACTCTCGAACAATTACAATCGGGTTGAATAACTACAATTGTTCAATTACAGCTATAGTAGACTCTAGGTTACAATGTTGCGGGATTATCCAAAATTCCAAAGGCTCCGGTGTTCTTTCATCTCCGACACGGCCTTCCTGACTATCACACGTCCTCGTGTGTAACTAAAATATCGTGTTTTCTTACATTAGATTCAACTGACATTATTTACGATTTAACTAAATGTCCAAGCAAGTCAAGGATCCAGTGCAATAACAAAGTTTCGTTCGGAGGTTTGACAACAGAAAAATAAAAGAGAATAGGAATTTGTAATGTTATAATTTGTATTCAAAGTGTTAGGTGCGTTCTGTGAGTCGCCAGTCAGACCGTAATGACACAACAGATCATTTTCGATTTCGTACACTGGTGAACCTCAGTTTGTTGGATCATATTGCCACGTTGGGTGCATTACACCCAGAAAGCACATAAACCCACTCAACGGGTTACAACCAAAAGCACATCAACCCACTCAACGGGTTACAACAAAAAGCACATCAACCCACTCAACGGGTTACAACAAAAAGCACATCAACCCACTCAACGGGTTACAACAAAAAGCACATCAACCCACTCAACGGGTTACAACAGAAAGCACATCAACCCACTCAACGGGTTACAACAAAAAGCACGTAAACCCACTCAACGGTTTACAACAAAAAGCACGTAAACCCACTCAACGGTTTACAACAAAAAGCACGTAAACCCACTCAACGGTTTACAACAAAAAGCACGTAAACCCACTCAACGGTTTACAACAAAAAGCATATAAAACCACTCGGTGTATTACTATGACCACAACGCAGTGTTAATGATCCTCTGAGGTCAGTGTACTTGCATCGTTATTATCACCGCCGTTGTCATCACCGCAGACGTCTAACTCAGCAGGGACGCAACCTTCTGGCATTTTTCTCAGTCTGTCGTGTCTGTCCTTATATGATCGTTTGCCGTCTAAGGTTTTTAGGGTATATCTATCTCCTTCCAAAGTCTCTGCTATTACGAATGGACCCCTGAATTTCGGATCTAACTTCGTCTGGTTTCTTTCCTCGTTTTTGCGTAATACGAAATCGCCAAGGTTGAACCTAACTATTTTAGCTTTGTTTTCGTGGAACCTATCCTTATCGTATTTGGCGCTTGCTTCTATATTCTTTATCGCCTGCTGTCTTATATGGGAGATATTTACTTCTCTTTCTTCGATATTGTCGGGTAGGGATAAGCCGTAGTCTCGCTGTTTTACCGATTAGTAGTTCCAACGGGCTTGACTTAGTCACGCGGTTGGTGGTACAATTTAAGGCCAGTTGTATTTCCCCGATCGCGTCTTGCCAGGACCGCCAGTTGGTTTCTATTGTTGTGAACATGTTTTTTTTTAGCGTACTCATAATACGCCCTACCTGTCCGTTGGCCCTACTAGCTCCGGTCGCAATTAAATGGAGTTTAATGTATTTATCTTGACAAAAGTCTCGAAATTCTTTGCCCGTAAAACATCTTCCCTGATCCGCTATTATCCGGCAGGGACTGCCGAATAAAAATATAGTACTTAAGTGCTTTAACGGTACTAAGGAAATCTACTTTACGAGTATGATGCAGATATGCGAATTTAGTGAAGACGTCGACCAAAACAATGACATACTCTTTCGAACCACTTTTACCGCTTAGTTTGCCCGTTATGTCCACGTGAACTGTATGCCAAGGTATGCTGGTCTTAGGTATAGGATGTAATTCAGCTTGTATTTTACCTGAACTGGCCTTCGAAACTTGACAAGCGTGACAGTTCTCTACGAATTGGCGAACATACTCCGCCATTCCTTCGAACCAGTAACACTCGCACAGTTTCTCAAGCGTTTTATCCCAACCTAAGTGCATAATTGACTGTTGCACATGGTTAATAACAGATCATCTAAAACCTCTGGGGACAATGGACAAGCAGAGAGTTCTGCCTTTTCTCTGTATTTTACGATGAAGGGTACCGGACCGTAACTCATACGTATTCGCGACGTCTTCCGCGAGCTCTTCATTCTGTAATTTATTGACGATCCCAGAAATTTGGGAGTCGCGACGTTATTCCACTAATAGCTAGTCTTCGGAGATTTCGGTCAGATTGATTTCCTTCTCTATGACTTCGTTGATCGTAAGGTGATCCAAGTCTACGGGATTTCGCGAGACAAAATTTACGTGGGCCATTCGTTTACCTTCCCGGTACAGAATGTCAAAAGTAAAAGTTTGTAAGTAAGCCCACCACCTGTAAACCCTGTCATTTAAATTTACCTTACTACTGGATGCCTTCAAAGGATTACAATCGGAGACGACAAGAAATTCTCGTCCGTGGAGATAATGACGGAAATGCTTGACGGCGTTCACAACTCCTAACGTTTCTAGTTCGTAAGAATGATACCTAGATTCCGCAGGGCTACTTCTTATACTGTAATATTCTATTACTCTATTTTTACCTTCACTCTTGTGCATTAAAATAACCTCATATCCATCCGAACTAGCGTCGATACGAAGTTCTATGGGGTAGTTCGGGTCAAATACCATTAACACCGGCGCGTCGGTCAGGGCGGAAATTACCTTTTGCCTTATTTTTCCATGCCTATCTGTCCAAGTCATGTTTTTATTATCGGAAGTAAGCGCATACAAGGGTTTCATTACCCGTGAAAATTTAGGGACGAATTTTCGGAAATAAAGGGCTAAACCTATGAACTGCCTGAGCTGTGTGACGGTCGTTGACGCAGGTAAAGAACTCAAGGCGTGCATTTTACCCGGATTGGGACGAACTTCTCCGTCGTAAATTACATATTCCAAATAGAGTACCGATGCCTTTAGAAAAGAACATTTTGAAAAGTTAAAGGAGAATCCGGCTTTTACAAGGGTATCTAGTACGGTGTGCAATACTTTTAGAGCTTGATCTATCGAGTCGGCAATAATTAGGACATCATCCAAATAGACGACAACGTACGAATGGCACGTTGGCTGTTATACGTGTTTTCAAAGGAATCTCAAGAACGATCTCTCGTTTCGTTTGTTCGCAACATCGAAATCAGCAGCCGCTGCTGAATACAATGAAGGAAAGTGTAGTACAGATCACTCCGACCAAATGATTTCTTATGTCACCACAATTAAAAAGGGTCAAATGCTACAGAAGACTTGGCACGCGACTACTCCTGAGGGTTTCCGTAGTAAACGCTTTGATGGTTTACAAAATTGTAGCAAGGAAGAACATAAATATTAGAATATTTAGACAAGTATGAGTTGCAAAATTATTAGGGTTGTCCGAAGATATAAGAATCCCCATTTTCGACGGAGTCAGCATAGTATCGCCGTCCCGAAAATGACTTCCGGAAGAAACATTAAACGCGCACGCACTTATGTTATGCAAATAAAGGACATCGAATGGATCGAACAAAGGCACAAAAGAATTCGAAGAAAACAACAACTTATTATCCAAATTGTTCATCGAGGGTAATCAATGCTGTATACTTCCTAGAATTAGGATGAATAGGGGTTTGGAGAAACCCACCGGCCATGTCCAGAATAATAAAATATCTCGCTTTTGCAATCTCGCGACTCGATCCGCAATGAGGGGTAAAGGATACCGATTCGCGACCGTATATTTATTTAGTTCTCGAAAATCTGTCTATCATCTATCTGAACCATTGTTCGTCTTCACGAGTAACACGGGGCTCGCGAACGGTGAATTACTAGGCTTTATGATTTTTGGCTGTAATTAAGTCGCTTGTTCTATCACGTACTACTCTGCGCTCGCGAAGTCTATTAGGACTCCTTGTACGGCGATGTTAGGATCAATTAATTGTACTTCTAACTGTCCTGTATTTTTTGTACGAGTACGTAGGGAACCCGTAACGGATGAATCTCTGAATTTTCGAAAAGAAAGATTAATCGACTTTTATCACTACCACGTACCTCATTGTCAACTTCATTGACATCGATCTCGTTTTCAGCGGTTTTATTACGGGCATGAATTATTTTTGTTTTACACATAGCGAGGCTAGTTTGTGTAATATTACGTCAAGATCTTGGCTTAAAATTTGACGAGCAATCGCGATATCGTATTTTTAAATAACTATCAGCCAGGACATGAAAAATTTATCTCTAACCACTAACACCTGCAACGGGCAAGATTTGAGCGATACGTTTAGTACCAATATCTCTTATTCCTCGCATTACTACTATATCAATCGTTCTTTTGCCAGAAATTCTCAAGACTACGGATTCTTTAATTAGCGAACACTCGGCTCCGAAATCGGGGTAAAATGGAAACGACTCACCCGGATGGCTTGATGTACCAGTTAGCGCCTCCACTACGTAGAAGTCAATTCGACACTCGGCATTGAAATTATATTCAGGGCACTGCTTTGTAAAGGATCTTTCTCCATAATCAGATTGGTAGCTGCGCACCAGGCAGCGGAGTCGAAAAATTGTTAGGTTCCACACTCGATTTTTGCACTAGCGACGGAATTGACTCGCGCACGATGGTCGTAAGCTCTTGCACTGTTATAACCGGCACTGATCCCACTTCTGATGTCGGGTTTACATTAGAATTAGGGTTAGGGGCGTGAAACGAATCTTCGTTTGGGTTACACGTTGTCGTTATGCAATGGAGAAGACATTGACTAGTGCAAATACGATTATTATAGAACCGGACAAGTAACCGCGGTAGTTAGGTGCTCGAGAAACTAATGACAATGATCCTAGGTTCAATAACGAATCCGCGGTCGACGGGATGATAGATGAACGTACTCACAAAATCTAAGTCGGACGCGTAATATTCACTGGTCGTAAAGAGTTACTCCTTTCATCAATGAGATCGCGAGAAAGAATGTCTTTCCCGTCCCGATCATGCCACAGAGGAAAACTATAATGGGGTGTGTCTAAGGACACGAGATCATCGGATTCGTCGAGAAAAGCCTTCGTTCAGAAAGTAAGGGAAATTGGCGTTGCTAATTGGTCAATCTCCATATCGGTGGTTAGAAAAAGATGCTAGCCGCCCTCGAGGGAAAGTTGCTAGTGGAAGACGCCGCTCGTTGAAAAATATGTCTCCCCTATCTTCCCGTAGTTGGGACAAAGACTGTTTGTCTGTTTGAAGGACTTTAGTTAACTAAACCTTAAGATTTATAACGGGCCCTCGAGCTAGCCGAACATGTACTGCGGAGACGCATCGACATCTGGCAATCATCTTACTCGAAGAATAGGGTCTGCGTGTGGCGAGCCACAGGACAGAAACCGTTGGAATGTTTACTGTCGCGTGTCGCCACGAATATTTCTTTTAAGGAGAGCTATAGAATTACTCCATACCTTTGTTAGACAAAGCGTTCATCCCGTGACCGCGGCTACGTTCGGCGACTGACTGTCGCCTCGAGCCCAAGCTCATTATCACGACTCTCGAACAATTACAATCGGGTTGAATAACTACAATTGTTCAATTACAGCTATAGTAGACTCTAGGTTACAATGTTGCGGGATTATTCAAAATTCCAAAGGCTCCGGTGTTCTTTCATCTCCGACATATATATATATTCAAAGACAAGGTACATTTGTAATATTTATTCCTATTGACGATATATACTTATATATTTATAACAATAAAACAAATTCATTTATACTACTTACCAATACGTACGCATATATGTATATAATTATAACCCAAGTAGTAGTCATAATATTTATTTTCACTGATAACATGAACGTAAAACCTAAAATAAAACAAGGTTTTAACAATAAAAAAAAGAAGAGAAAAAAAAAGGGGGAAAGGAAAAATAATATAATATATATGAATATAAAAATTTTCTTTTTCTATAAAAGGTTATTCTTATTTCTGATAAACTCGAGAAATGAAAATATTATACCATGATACACTGACATAAAGATACACCACACAGAAGAAACTAATAGAGAACGCTTTAAGCTTGGCAAACTTACCGCCGGACGAATTTGCATACGCCATAACCAAAACCCAGGACACATGGATTTGATCGCAGGAGAAGCGGTCCATATAGTCAAATATATTCCGGTACAAGTAAAAGTACGACATACAACAAAATGCTACTCGGAGCTACCCGTTTGGCAAGGGAATCGCACCACACAAACTCCGCCCGGACGTGCGCCAAACGTGACGATATTCAGCACCATCGTCGTTGACCATGAGCGGAATATATACCCAAGAGGACCTGGACGCACTACGGGACCACGTCATGTTCCCGGCAGAAAAATTGCAGTCTTAAACACATTGGCCAGAGTAAACATCCTGGGAATGATGGACGATAACACCGGTAGTCACTCAACAACCAACGACATCTACATCCGCCTTGAGCAAACTCAGTGACACCATCAGTCAAATTTCCTTTGGAAATTTGAACTCCAAGGGCGGGGGTGTCACGTCCCGCGCTCCGCACGCGCCGTGACAAGAACAAGAAAACTATTCTATACAAAACGCGCGAATAAGGATTTGAATGCACGAACGAACACACGGCGCTACGAAACTAAAGGAAGGATTAACAAAACGAGGGCGACTAATAAATCCAACCAGTATAAAATAAAATAAATAAAACCAGTTAATGGATTGAACGAGTTACGAACCAAACAAATAAACCGGGAAATAAGAATAACTACAAAAGGGGAAATAATTGAAACGCCAGAAATACATGTATATATAAATATATTTTAATCAATCAACTTGGAGAGTTACATATAAGTATAAACATATATGCTAGACATGTAATAAACTAGTAAATATTAGAGTGCTTCCAATACTATATTAACAATTTATGAAATATAAGTATATACGAAGTCAAAAACTAATAGTCTAACGAATACATAAAACATACAATATTGTATTAAACATATATATATGTGTGCGCACTCTATCAAACAGATACATACTTAAAACTAGCCTACATTCCGGTAAAGAATTATAAAATAAGTCATGTCTCTACATAAACATATAAATAATCTATTTTATAAACTAAAACTACTATAGAACACACAACGCAACACGTGGGACTAAGCGACAACCTGTCGATAGCCCAAACGCTCAAAACGATTAACAGCGCAACGACTTGAGGAATTGGGTACAGAAATTCTAACATCAAACACAAATATGTAAACACACATTAAACGCACAATAATCTAGAAACAAAACCTTCAATACTATGTTGTCACAATACAAGATATATATGTATATATGAAATCAAACGATTGACACATAACCTCAAATACACAACACTATATCACTAAAGAATCTAAATGAAAATCACCTTGCCAGAAATATATACATATATACGTGTGCGTGTGCGTGTTCTATCTTATTAAAAGAAATTAATATAAAATAAATAATTAACATTTCATTTCGTATGCACACTACACGGGCGAGAGAAATATACATATAAATACGTATATATATATATATATGTCGGAGATGAAAGGAAAGCCGAAGCCCTTCCTTGGAAATTTTGGGAACATCCTCTAGTACCTTAGCCTAGATTTTATTATAGTTGTAATTGTTTAAGATTTGTAATAAGCGAGATTGGGTTCGAGGTGACAATCGGTCGCTGAACGTAGCCACGGTCACGAGATGGATGTTTTATCTAACGGAGTTCTGGAGTGGTTGTATGTGTTTTCCGAGAAATGTGGTTGTGGCGGCATCCGGCCTCGAGAGCGGGCCGAGCCACGTGTGATGTTGCCTCGGAGGTGCCGATGCAATGGGACATACATTGTATTTAGTAACCAAAACTCCAGGCAGAAACTGCCTAGCAACGGCGTTTGGAACTTTCTCGATGCTTCCAACGAGTGTGCCTAGCAACGGCGTTTGGAACCTTCTCGATGCTTCCAAACGGGTATAGAAAACAAAATGCAATCGTACAGGGAGAAAAATCTCCACGAGGCTGGCATTCTTGCGATTGCCTTGGAGAGTGATACATCGAGCATTTTCGACGATCGCATTTGCGTCTAAGTTAGTTTCGCTTAGTAAGGAGTTATCCCGGTGACCGTGGATTCGTTTGAACTCAAACATTGCTAATAGTATTATTTAATTTAATTATTCGTAGATCGTATTATTCATTAGGCTTAGTGTTTGTTAGACTTATTATTAGTTGTACTTATTATTTGTTAAGCTTAGTGATAGACCTGTATATACGTGTAAATAAAATCTCGGCTTTGTGAGACGATGGCTAGTCCACATGAAGAGTCGTCGCGCGCCCAAAATTCGAATCCTGATCCGACATATATATGTATGTGTGAGTACATATGTTTTATATTATCGAATACTCTATAAAATAAACTACTCAAAACAATAAATAGCGCAATCGAAGAATTACAAAACATTAACCATATTGAAGTGACACACAACATAAACATATATGTATATACGTATATTCACACGAGCTATACTATTGTCACTTTAAAACAATATTAATAAATAAATGTTCTAATTGCGGTAGAATAAGGAAAAACGAGCGACAGACGAAAAATTACTTCGATATCAAACAAAACTAAAGTCCCGTTACTAAAACTTTACTGATGACATTTATGAGCAGCCATGTTGGATTTACACGCATCATGGCGACAGGAATATTAGGGATTAATGGAAAACAGGCGCGAGAAACAAATCATGAAAGCATATTGTTAACAATTTTCTTTAATAGACTCTATGAGCGACTACACTGTCAAATGCAAATGTAAAAATATATATATATAATTAATTAAAAAGGGGGAAATATAAAATTAAATATATTTAACAAACGTAAAATAGATACATAAAAAATATATATATATATATTTCGTACATAAAAACAAAATACATCTAAAAATAATATAATAAGAAACCTCTGATGGAAATGCCTCCGCAAACATTGTCCGAACGTCGATCACCAAAGCCTAGGGGAACAACAAAAGGGGAAAAACATTAAAATCGCAAAAACAACCATAATATGCGAATATCCAAACTTACGCAAAAATAACTCAAAGAAGGAGGTCCTTGTAGTGGGAGAGCAGCGGATGTCGCGCGTGTTGCCCGAGCGAGCATCGAAGTGATAATGATGCTGCGGCCGCCAACCCTTGCACGCGCCGAAGAAACACAGATAATTCCCACGGTACAGCACGTGGAAGATTCTCGCGGGAAGGACTAGATCAGCATGGAATGCTTCGAGCCTCCTAGACGCTAGCTCAGCAGAAGCACAGGACTGATAGGAACTAAGTCGACGTATGGAACCCGCATTCTCTCACGTACGATTTCAAGAAATCCAAACTGCAACATCCTGATTCCCACGGAAGCATACCCCCAGTGGACCACCATCCCGTGGGGATGGCATTATAAATAAGCGTAGCAACATAGAGCGTGGGCTTTAATCTTGGTTCATCATTATAGTGATCATTGCTATTGCCGTTCGCTCATTATTGCATTCAAAGATTTGTATAAGTATTTTGCGTTTCGGGGTCTTTTAGTTTTTTCGGTAAAGAAAAGAGAGTCGCGATTAAATAAAAGAAAAATTTTAAGTCCCCATTGCGGTATTAATTCAGTTAGCGAGTTATTCAATCTGTATCGAAATAGCTAAATAAAGTAAAGGTTGATAGAAAACTATATTCGAGATTAAATAATAAACCCAACAAACTTCGACGATCACCTGAGCAGCTGGAGTAATGGCACCCGACAGCACCTTTTCCTCAAGGTAAGAAAACAAATTTTTTAAAATTTCGTCTTCTCTGATAATTTCGAGAATCAAACCAGAACTTCCTATCATCAATCTCGTCTTATTTCCGTGAAGGGTTTTGAGAATAGAATCATTGTTTAACTTTAAACAAACGTAAAGATAAATTTATATAAAACAACAAAAATCTCACATCCCTATCTAATCCAGCAACACTAAAATATATATATCCAGCTAATAAAATATATATATATAATAACCTAAGCAATTTTACATTCAAATAGAAAATCTGTTCAACGAGGAAAAATATTTATTGTACCCAGCTTTAATCCTCTCCCGTGCTAGTATCCCTGCGCATAGCAGGTTAGCCGAAAAGTGGAATTCGTTTACCAGTTGCATTAAGCGTCAGTTAACGCTACCCATTAAACGTAAAAGAAAATAATAAAAATAAAATATTTTGAAATAGTCCTTAGACTATTTCTGGTGGCAGCAACTACCGTATTAATTAGAAATCTAAATCAGTATTAAATACACAATAATATCATTTCAATTTATTTCCCTTCCGATTAAATTCAAAACAAACTATAAAAAAAAAAAAAAAATTTTTTCAGTAAAATTTAACTTTAGATTTGATCGATTTAAACAAACAAATTAATACGTAACATTAGAGATATAATTTTTTTGGTGGCAGCGGTGGGATGCGCTCCACGGAGGATTAAAGTTGGTTTAAACGGTTCGATTCGCTCCACAAAGAATTAAAGTTGTTACGATTATCGATAAAATAGATACCGAAGAAATAATGTCGACTAAATTAGAATCGTTGGACAAAGACATGATCTTGATGTTATCGGAAAAACTTAAAGCATGGGATGCAAATTTTCGCGACATGAGTACAACAATGAATAAATTACAAGACGATGTGCGTTCACTGAAAATAAAAAAGGAAATCAAGACACCGGTATCATCGCCGATAATTTCCCAACCGACAATACCGATAGAAGTTAATCCCCAATCAATTAAGTTAAAAGATGACAATTGAGACAGTACCAGTGTTCGACGGGCATCGACCCTCGGTATTTCGATTTTTAAGAGCATGCGAGCGTGCACGAAACATGGTTCCTAGGCATCAAGAATCTCAGTTAGTAAAATTATTAACGAATAAGCTTCGCGGACACGCGTTTCTCGCCGTAGAAGACACAGAAGTAATAAGTTTAAACGATTTCGGGAATAAATTAAAAGATATGTTCGGTCCGGGAAAAACGGTTAACGAATATAAAGGGGAATTAGCTACAATATTTCAACGACCGGGAGAAGATATTTTGGACTACATAGAACGCGTCAAAGATCTCAGGCTGGCGATAATGAACGGGGAAAGGTACGAGTACGGCACCGTATTTCAAGATAGGATAGATCGAGACACGAGGGAAGTTTTCGTTAAGGGGCACCCAAACGAGGTGTATTTACGAGTAAAGATAGCAGGATACCAATCCTTGGACGATGCGTACCGCCAAGCCGTGAAAGCAACACGAGAATTAAAACAACTGAACAATAGAATTCGATACCAACGTCCGACACCTTCGGATAATTATAACCAAAACAACGTTCATCCACCATACAATAGTATCTATACTAGAAATAACCGCCAGGACTGGAGATTTGTACCGCCGTCGCGGAAACATCTAAACAACCCGGGAATAGAAGAAAATGTCAGGAAAGAAACAAGAGCAATAACTTGGGAAGAAAAACGCATAAATAAATACCTCGATAGAGATCTAAATCAAAAGAGAGATGCTGATCATTTCAATCAATCAACTTTTCAATGCAAACACCATTCCGTTGCTGTGATAAGGAATAATGTCACGTTAAATAATAAGAGGACGCACGGTGCCATAGACAGGATCATGAGTGAGAAATTTTCTGAGTTACCAAACAAGATAAATAATATTAGTGCCAAAGAACTTTCAGACGAAGCAGAAACTAGGAAATTGAACGACGAGACGACAGGCAATGCTTATCCACTGCCTAACATCACAGAGATATTGGACCCGCTGGGAAGTGCAAATTGCCTCTCCACGTTCGACTTGGCAAAGATACAAAAGCAAGACTCCACGAATTTCGTGAATGTTTCAACCATAATAGGAAAAGAGACAGCGAGTGCATCTCACTCAAAAACTTCTATAAAACCATCAGAAGGAAACTTTATCGAACTCAAAGCCAAATCATTAAATTGCAAGAAAGATCACACTATAGAGAATAAAAATATAGCTATCCATAAATCCAAAACAGAATCTATAAGCAAAAAGGTTTGTAATAAAAATTCAAAGAATAATTCCAAATCTACCAAAAATATTCCTAAACGTTCCTTACAAATAAATAATAATTTAATTACAATAAGCACTTCCAGTGAAACTATTCATCCTGAAAAGGTAGAGGAAAATAAAGGTGTTGTGAATAAAGTAAATAAAGAAGAAAAAGGGGTAACTAAGGAAAAGGATTCTAAACATTTTCAAGCTGAAGAAACACAAGTTCAACGAGCTCGAAGAAATCAAAAGGGAGAAAATAGGGAATCACCAGTCGAAGATATATCTAAAAACTTGAATAAATACGCTAGCCATTGGATTATAATTGGATTAAAAATACTTTATTGGTTACTACATCTAATATTTGACGTAGGTAACATAGTAGGTAGTGCTGATCTTATGATTTCCCCAGGAAAATATAGATGGTATCACACTATACTATATACAAAATATTTTTGGGTTAATATGGCTGCGGCACTTTCAAAAATTTGTATCTTGAATGCTATTAGCAAGCAATTGGGTAATTGGATCAATGTCAGTAAACCTGCGTCTTGGCGCAAAATAAAAACTAAAATGAAGGAAAGGAACGAAATTCTCCCCGCACGAATTAGTTTCGGACATCTAGCCAAAGAACCTATTGGTGAAGTAACAATCGAAGAGAACACGGAACCAACATGCCCAGATTATCTCAAAGATCTGTTCAATAAAATTAACACTGTACGACGAATGGCAAGAGAAAATTTGATAAAGTCCAAACTAAGACCAACAATCGACGAATCAACCTTCAAGATTTTAAAACAGGAGACTCGATATATCTATTAAAAGAACCTAGTAAGGAAAATTCTCCCATCAATATATTAGACGACACAAAGTGCTAGAAATCTTGCAGAACAAAACGTCAAGATTGAAGTAAAAGGGATTCCGCGAACGGTGCACTTAAACAAGCTAAAACTAGCGCATAATCGAAATAAACAATGAATAAAGTGATTTCATTGGGCAACGTAGTGCGGTAGTGTATGTTGTAGTGCTGTTCTTCGAATAATACAGATATCGAACACCTAAAAGGAAAAAGGGAAAATTATTATATGTGTTACAATTATTGCTTAAATATAAAACGTGTTATCTCAATGAACAATTAACTAGTGAAAGTGAAAGTTACCTTGTGAACAAGTGATCAACATACAAGAAAGTGTACGTGCAAGTATAGGTTATGGATCGTTGTTCGTGGAACATAATGTATGACAGCTACCTAAAATAAGTGAATAAATTAGTCTCAATTGTCTCAGTGCAAAATACGAGGTTACTAAGTGTTATAACTATATTGTGGATAAATCAAAAGGAAGTGTGACACTGTTCGTCGAATAATACAGATAGCGAAAACCTAAAAAAGAAAAAAAAAAGGAAAATTATCATGTGTACTCCAATTATTGTTTGAATATACAACGTGTTGATTCAATAAAATTAAAAGAGTGAAAGTGAAAGTTACCTTGTGAACAAGTAATCATCATACGAGAAGGTTTACGTGCAAAATAGGTTATGGATCTCTGTTTGCGAAACACCATGTACAACAGCCAGCTGAAAAATAAATGAACCAATTAACTTCAATTGCCTTAATGCAAAATACAACAGTACTAAATGTTATAACAATACTGTGGAAGCATTGCACTGTTCATCGAACAACACAGATGGCGGAAACCTGAAAAGAAAAGAAGTTTATTACAAGTGCTCCAATTACTGTTTGAATGTGAAACGAGCTAGTTCAACGAATAACTAAAACAGTGAAAGTGCAACTTACCTCATGAACAATTAATCACCATACAAGGAAGCGTACATGCATGAATTTCGCAGATTAACAAGAAGAAATAAAATAGTTGATAAAGTATAGAAAGCGGTTAGAAAATAATCAAGATAGATTAATTGAGAGTTAGTAATAAATGTAACCGGAGTAAAGGGATATTCGGTTATGTATTAATCTACGTAGTATTGTGATGTTAATTTGTAATGCACAATAGTGGTCGCACATACAATGCATTATATATATATATATATGTCGGAGATGAAAGGAAAGCCGAAGCCCTTCCTTGGAAATTTTGGGAACATCCTCTAGTACCTTAGCCTAGATTTTATTATAGTTGTAATTGTTTAAGATTTGTA